>NW_020837968.1:8749872-8781654 GCF_003676395.1 Aethalodelphis obliquidens
GTTGCTTCATTTGCAAATATTTTCTCCCATTCTGAGGGTTGTCTTTTGGTCTTGTTTATGGTTTCCTTTGCTGTGCAAAAGCTTTGAAGTTTCATTAGGTCCCATTTGTTTATTTTTGTTTTTATTTCCATTACTCTAGGAGGTGGGTCAGAAAGGATCTTGCTTTGATTTATGTCATAGAGTGTTCTGCCTATGTTTTCCTCTAAGAGTTTGATAGTTTCTGGCCTTACATTTAGGTCTTTAATCCATTTTGAGCTTATTTTTGTGTATGGTATTAGGGAGTGATCTAATCTCATACTTTTACATGTACCTGTCCAGTTTTCCCAGCACCACTTATTGAAGAGGCTGTCCTTTCTCCATTGTACATTACTGCCACCTTTATCAAAGATAAGGTGTCCATATGTGCATGGGTTTATCTCTGGGCTTTCTATCCTGTTCCATTGATCTATCTTTCTGTTTTTGTGCCAGTACCATACCGTCTTGATGACTGTAGCTTTGTAGTATAGTCTGAAGTCAGGGAGCCTGATTCCTCCAGTTCCTTCTTTTTTTTTTTTTTTTTTTTTGCGGTACGCGGGCCTCTCACTGTTGTGGCCTCTCCCGTTGCGGAGCACAGGCTCCGGACGCGCAGGCTCAGCGGCCATGGCTCACGGGCCCAGCCGCTCCGCGGCACGTGGGATCCTCCCAGACCGGGGCACGAACCCGTGTCCCCTGCATCGGCAGATGGACTCTCAACCACTGCGCCACCAGGGAAGCCCCAGTTCCTTCTTTTGTTCTCAAGATTGCTTTGGCTATTCGGGGTCTTTTGTGTTTCCATACAAATTGTGAAATTTTTTGTTCTAGTTCTGTGAAAAATGCCAGTGGTAGTTTGATAGGGATTGCATTGAATCTATAGATTGCTTTGGGTAGTAGAGTCATTTTCACAATGTTGATTCTTCCAATCCAAGAACATGGTATATCTCTCCATCTATTTATATCATCTTTAATTTCTTTCATCAGTGTCTTATAATTTTCTGCATACAGGTCTTTTGTCTCCTTAGGTAGGTTTATTCCTAGATATTTTATTCTTTTTGTTGCAATGGTAAATGGGAGTGTTTTCTTGATTTCACTTTCAGATTTTTCATCATTAGTATATAGGAATGCCAGAGATTTCTGTGCATTAATTTTGTATCCTGCCACTTTACCAAATTCATTGATTAGCTCTAGTAGTTTTCTGGTAGCATCTTTAGGGTTCCCTATGTATAGGATCATGTCATCTGCAAACAGTGACAGCTTTACTTCTTCTTTTCCGATTTGGATTCCTTTTATTTCCTTTTCTTCTCTGATTGCTGTGGCTAAAACTTCCAAAACAATGTTTAATAATAGTGGTGAGAGTGGGCAACCTTGTCTTGTTCCTGATCTTAGTGGAAATGCTTTCAGTTTTTCACCATTGAGGATGATGTTTGCTGTGGGCTTGTCATATATGGCCTTTATTATGTTGAGGAAAGTTCCCTCTATGCCTACTTTCTGCAGGGTTTTTATCATAAATGGGTGTTGAATTTTGTCAAAAGCTTTCTCTGCATCTATTGAGATGATCGTATGGTTTTTCTCCTTCAATTTGTTAATATGGTTTATCACGTTGATAGATTTGCGTATATTGAAGAATCCTTGCATTCCTGGAATAAACCCCACTTGATCATGGTGTATGATCCTTTTAATGTGCTGTTGGATTCTGTTTGCTAGTATTTTGTTGAGGATTTTTGCATCTATGTTCATCAGTGATATTGGCCTGTAGTTTTCTTTCTTTGTGACATCCTTGTCTGGTTTTGGTATCAAGGTGATGGTGGCCTCGTAGAAGGAGTTAGGGAGTGGTCCTCCCTCTGCTATATTTTGGAAGAGTTTGAGAAGGATAGGTGTTAGCTCTTCTCTAAATGTTTGATAGAATTCACCTGTGAAGCCATCTGGTCCTGGGCTTTTGTTTGTTGGAAGATTTTTAATCACAGTTTCAATTTCAGTGCTTGTGATTGGTCTGTTCATATTTTCTATTTCTTCCTGATTCAGTCTTGGCAGGTTGTGCATTTCTAAGAATTTGTCCATTTCTTTGTGGTTGTCCATTTTATTGGCATAGAGTTGCTTGTAGTAATCTCTCATGATCTCTTTTATCTCTGCAGTGTCAGTTGTTACCTCTCCTTTTTCATTTCTAATTCTATTGATTTGAGTCTTCTCCCTTTTTTTCTTGATGAGTCTGGCTAGTGGTTTATCTATTTTGTTTATCTTCTCAAAGAACCAGCTTTTAGTTTTATTGATCTTTGCTATTGTTTCCTTCATTTCTTTTTCATTTATTTCTGATCTGATTTTTATGATTTCTTTCCTTCTGCTAGCTTTGGGGTTTTTTTGTTCTTCTTTCTCTAATTGCTTGAGGTGCAAGGTTAGGTTGTTCATTCGAGATGTTTCCTGCTTCTTAAGGTGGGCTTGTATTGCTATAAACTTCCCCCTTAGAACTGCTTTTGCTGCATCCCACAGGTTTTGGGTCGTTGTGTCTCCATTGTCATTTGTTTCTAGGTATTTTTTGATTTCCTCTTTGATTTCTTCAGTGATCTCTTCATTATTAAGTAGTGTATTGTTTAGCCTCCATGTGTTTGTATTTTTTACAGATCTTTTCCTGTAATTGATATCTAGTCTCATGGCGTTGTGGTCAGAAAAGATACTTGATACAATTTCAATTTTCTTAAATTTACCAAGGCTTGATTTGTGACCTAAGATATGATCTATCCTGGAGAATGTTCCATGAGCACTTGAGAAAAATGTGTATTCTGTTGTTTTTGGATGGAGTGTCCTATAAATATCAATTAAGTCCATCTTGTTTAATGTATCATTTAAAGCTTGTGTTTCCTTATTTATTTTCATTTTGGATGATCTGTCCATGGGTGAAAGTGGGGTGTTTAAGTCCCCTACTATGAATGTGTTACTGTCGATTTCCCCTTTTATGGCTGTTAGTATTTGCCTTATGTATTGAGGTGCTCCTATGTTGGGTGCATAAATATTTACAATTGTTATATCTTCTTCTTGGATCGATCCCTTGATCATTATGTAGTGTCCTTCTTTGTCTCTTTTAATAGTCCTTATTTTAAAGTCTATTTTGTCTGATATGAGAATTGCTACTCCAGCTTTCTTTTGGCTTCCATTTGCATGGAATATCTTTTTCCATCCCCTTACTTTCAGTCTGTATGTGTCTCTAGGTCTGAAGTGGGTCTCTTGTAGACAGCATATATAAGGGTCTTGTTTTGGTATCCATTCAGCTAATCTGTGTCTTTTGGTGGGAGCATTTAGTCCATTTACATTTAAGGTAATTATCGATATGTATGTTCCTATTCCCATTTTCTAAATTGTTTTGGGTTCGTTATTATAGGTCTTTTCTTTCTCTTGTGTTTCTTGCCTAGAGAAGATCCTTTAGCATTTGTTGTAAAGCTGGTTTGGTGGTGCTGAACTCTCTCAGCTTTTGCTTGTCTGTAAAGGTTTTAATTTCTCCATCAAATCTGAATGAGATCCTTGCTGGGTAGAGTAGTCTTGGCTGCATGTTTTTCTCCTTCATCACTTTCAGTATGTCCTGCCACTCCCTTCTGGCTTGTAGGGTTTCTGCTGAGAGATCAGGTGTTAACCTTATGGGGATTCCCTTATGTGTTATTTGTTGTTTTTCCCTTGCTGCTTTTAATATGCTTTCTTTGTATTTAATTTTTGACAGTTTGATTAATATGTGTCTTGGCACACTTCTCCTTGTATTTATCTTGTATGGGACTCTCTGTGCTTCCTGGACCTGATTAACTATTTGCTTTCCCATATTAGGGAAGTTTTCAACTATAATCTCTTCAAATATTTTCTCAGTCCCTTTCTTTTTCTCTTCTTCTTCTGGAACCCCTATAATTCGAATGTTGGTGCGTTTAATGTTGTCCCAGAGGTCTCTGAGACTGTCCTCAGTTCTTTTCATTCTTTTTTCTTTATTCTGCTCTGCAGTAGTTATTTCCACTATTTTATCTTCCAGGTCACTTATCCGTTCTTCTGCCTCAGTTATGCTGCTATTGATCCCATCTAGAGTACTTTTAATTTCATTTATTGTGTTGTTCATCGTTGCTTGTTTCATCTTTAGTTCTTCTAGGTCCTTGTTAACTGATTCTTGCATTTTGTCCAATCTATTGTCCATTCTATCTCCAAGATTTCGGATCAACCTTACTATCATTATTCTGAATTCTCTTTCAGGTAGACTGCCTATTTCCTCTTCATTTGTTAGGTCTGGTGCATTTTTATCTTGCTCCTTTATCTGCTGTGTGTTTTTCTGTCTTCTCATTTTGCTTATCTTACTGTGTTTGGGGTCTCCTTTTGCAGGCTGCAGGTTTGTAGTTCCTCCTGTTTTTGATGTCTGTCTCCAGTGGCTAAGGTTGGTTCAGTGGGTTGTGTAGGCTTCCTGGTGGAGGGGGCTAGTGCCTGTGTTGTGGTGGATGAGGCTGGATCTTGTCTCTCTAGTGGGCAGGTTCACGTCTGGTGGTGTGTTTGGGGGTGTCTGTGGCCTTATTATGATTTTAGGCAGCCTCTCTGCTAATGGGTGGGGTTGTGTTCCTGTTTTGCTAGTTGTTTGGCATAGGTTTTCCAGCACTGTGGCTTGCTGGTCGTTGAGTGAAGCTGGGTGCTGGTGTTAAGATGGAGGTCTCTGGGAGATTTTCGCCGTTTGATATTATGTGGAGCTGGGAGGTCTCTTGTTGATCAGTGTCCTGAAGTTGGCTGTCCTACCTCAGAGGCAGAGCCCTGCCTCCTGGCTGGAGCACCAAAAGCTTTTCATCCACAGGCTCAGGATAAAAGGGAGAAAAAGTAGAGGGAATTAGTAGAAGTATGAGGAAAGAAAGAAGGAAAGGAGGGTAGGAAGGAAGGAAGAAAGAAAGAAAGAAGCAAAGAAGGAAAGAAGGCAAGAAGGAAAGAAAGGAGGGAGGGAGGGAGGAAGGAAGGAAGGAGGGAAAGAAGGAAAAAAGAAAGAAAGAAGATACAGTAAAAGTAAAATAAAGTATAATAAAGTTATTGAATTAAAAACTTCTTATTTAGAAAAAAAAAAAAAAGGGACGGAAAGAACCTTAGGACAAATGTTGGAAGCAAAGCTATACAGACAAAATCTTACACAGAAGCATACACATACACCCTCACTAAAAGAGGTAAATGGGGAAAAATCCTAAATCTTGCTGTCAGAGACCACCTCCTCAATTTGGGATGATTCGTTGTCTAAAGGAGGGAAGGAAGGACGGAAAGAAAGAAAGAAAGAAAGAACGAAGGTAAAGTATAATAAGGTTATTAAAATTAATTATTAAGAAAAAAATTAAAAAAAAAACATGGACGGATAGAACCCTAGGACAAATGGTGGAAGCAAGACTATACAGACAATATCTCACACAGAAGCATACACATACACATTCACAAAAAGAGGAAAGGGGAAAAAATCATAGATCTTGTTCCTAAAGTCCACTTCCTTAATTTGGGATGATTGGTTGTCTATTCAGGTATTCCACAGATGCAGGGTACATCAAGTTGATTGTGGAGCTTTAATCCGCTGCTTCTGAGGCTGCTGGGAGAGATTTCCCTTTCTCTTCTTTGTTCTCACAGCTCCCAGGGCTAAGCTTTGGATTTGGCCCTGCCACTGCGTGTAGATCGCTGGAGGGCGTCTGTTTTTTGCTCAGACAGGATGGGGTTAAAAGAGCCGCTGATTGGGGGCTCTGGCGCACTCAGGCCAGCGGGGACGGAGGGGCACAGAGTGCGGGGCGGGCCTGCGGTGGCAAAGGCCGGCGTGACTTTGCACCAGCCTGAGGCGCGCTGTGCGCTCTCCCGGGGAAGTTGTCCCTGGATCCCGGGAACCCGGCAGTGGCGGGCTGCACAGGCTCCGCGGAAGAGGGGTGTGGAGAGTGACCTGTGCTCGCACACAGGCCCCTCGGTGGCGGCAGCAGCAGCCTTAACGTCTCCCGCCCGCCTCTGGGGTCCGCGATTTTAGCCGCGGCTCGCGCCCGTCTCTGGATTCCGCGCTTTCAGCCGCGGCTCGCGCCCGTCTCTGGAGTTCCTTTAAGCAGCGTTCTTAAACCCCTCTCCTCACGCCCCAGGAAACAAAGAGGGAAGGAAAAGTCTCCTGCCTCTTCTGCAGGTGCAGGCTTTTCCCCAGACTCTCTCCTGGCTAGCTGTGGTGCACTAACCCCTTCAGGCTATGTTCAAGCCGCCAACCCCAGTCCTCTCCCTGCGCTCCGGCCTCGGCTCGCAGCCCCGCCCGCCCCGGCGGGTGAGCAGACAAGCCTCTCGGGTTGGTGAGTGCCGGTCGGCACCGATCCTCTGTGCGGGAATCTCCCCGCTTTGCCCTCCGCACCCCTGTTGCTGTGCTCTCCTCCGCAGCTTCGAAGCTCCCCCCTCCGCCTCCCGCAGTCTCCGCCCGCGAAGGGGCTTCCTAGAGTGTGGAAACTTTTCCTCCTTCACAGCTCCCTCCCACTGGTGCAGGTGCCGTCCCTATTCTTTTGTCTCTGTTTTTTCTTTTGCCCTACCCAGGTACGTGGGGAGTTTCTTGCCTTTTGGGAGGTCTGAGGTCTTCTGCCAGCCTTCAGTAGGTGTTCTGTAGGAGTTGTTCCACGTGTAGATGTATTTCTGGTGTATCTGTGGGGAGGAAGGTGATCTCCGCGTCTTACTCTTCCGCCATCTTCCGCCTTCCCATCAGTTACTTTAATATGCTCCCCATAGAAACTGAGTGGCTTTGTGGAACTGCTTCTTGAGCCCGGCCACCGACATGGCGCAGGAGGACCCGCGGGACTGCTGCGGTGCGGGGAGCGGGCGGTGGCGGAGCCAGGAGGGAGGACCGAGCGGTTTGGCGCGCTGGCCGAGCCGCAGCTCGTCGTGCAGCCGCCGGGGCAGTGGGCGCGGGGGCGCGGAGAGGCGCGGGACGCGGGCTCGTGCGGAGAGACACCCTCGAAACAGACTTTTTAAAAGAAAGATCCTGAAAGAAAATGTCCTCTGCGAACTGCCAGAAATTATTTCAGAAAAATAAGTTGCAAAACAAACCTAAAAGGGTCTAAGAATTCCGGGATCATAAATTTAGGATTTAAAGGGTCAAAAGGGATGACTCTAGGAGGTGAGAGGTAGTGGAATATTTGGTCTTAATAGAAAATATGCAGAATGGCATTCTACCGAGAATCCAAGAGAAGAACGTTGACCTGATAGACCTGGGCTTTTGGAAGAAACTGAGGTACCCAGTGGATATGAGGGAGGCATGGTGATTTTATAAAATTCTTTCAAAGAAAGCTGAGTAATTATTAAAACTTATGTCCTTAGTATTAACTTGATGAAGTAAGGCTTCTTTACAACTTCTCTTCTTAGCTTGCAATGTGGAGGCATTTAGGGCTGAGGTGTCAGGATTATCCTTGCAGTTGCCCAAGGTGGGTGGCAGCCCTTGGAGAATTCTCTTTGATGCAGATCTTGATGAGATGGAGATGAGGAGCATGAAAGACCACAAAGCAATGGCTCTCCTGTAACTCTTTGTGAGACGGTTTCCGGGGGTAAGGCAATAAGACTGTGTCATATTGAAGTTGATTGGTTCGTTATAACACAGTAGTTTGAGCAGAAAAATTCTCATTCGCTTCAATGAGATTATATAACAAGAATAAGGTAGTAGATGGTCACATAGAGCTAATTATGTATTTTTAAATCTCTAGGCTATCATTATTGACGGTGCAAACGTAGCTCTTTCTCCCTTTTTGCCTTTTTCTTAGCTAGCAACTTATTTGAATATTGTCCCAAAGTAAATCCTTTTCAGACATCGAGTATCATGGATATCAGACCCTCGTTCATGTGTTGTCTGACTCTGATGGTGGAAAGTCACTATATTTCTGCCAGGTTTTTATTATTTATGATACTAAACAAAATAATTACCTTAATAAGACTCATTTGGTTCATTTTAACGATCGATACTGTATGCTGATAAGACAATTGCAATTAAGAAAAAGCTGGGTATCTTCCAACATAATTGAAATGAAGTCAACCATTTCACAATATTAAAATAATGTTTTCATCAAATGGTGTTTTTTTTTTTTTTTTTTTCTTTTGGCTGTGTTGGGTCGTCGTTTCTGTGCGAGAGCTTTCTCTAGTTGTGGTGAGTGAGGCCCACTCTTCATCGCGGTGCGCGGGCCTCTCACTGTTATGGCCTCTCTTGTTGCAGAGCACAAGCTCCAGGCATGCAGGCTCAGTAGTTGTGGCTCACGGGCCTAGTTGCTCCGTGGCACGTGGGATCTTCCCAGACCAGGGCTCGAACCCGTGTTCCCTGCATTGGCAGGCAGATTCTCAAACACTGCGCCACCAGGGAAGCCCCAGTGATCTATTTTAATTCTATTTTTCTATTCAAGAATGCTTAAATGCTAATTTTCTAAAGTTCTGATATATATATATGTTTGAAAAATCAATTGTAATATTGATTTTCAAGTTGTGAATGAAAAATCATTTTATCTGTTTAAACTCTCCTCCTTCTTTAGACATTAATGTCTGGCATTACACAATGTTTTTTTTTCATTTTGCTTTTATGTTTAAACTTCACGTTTTTATGTCAAGACACAATATCATTCATTATATTCAATGAATGGTATTTAAAATGGAAGTACACATTCTCACTAGATTACTTATGACTATCTTCATCATACATATATCAATAAGCTCCTGATTTGTATACTTGTTAACTATTTCTCTCTACCATCAACATTATTCTGGCCTCTTTTACATCTGAGATGATTGACAATTATGACACTCAGTGATAATTTTTTTTTCTTTTCCCTTTTGTGACATTAAGAGTTGGGTTATCTCTCTTCCCAGACAAAAATATTGTACTATATCATGCATGCAATGTTATCTTGATAGAGAAATATACAGACATCTCTTCAGATATTTTTCTTCTCCTTCTGAACTTGTATTTCACATTATTCTTCCTTTATGTCACCTTTCACTCTCTCTAGATCCTAAGGATTATTTGTGGATATCTTATTACTGTTCGTTGAAACATTCCAAAGAGTTGTTCTACTGATTTACTTGTGTTAGTATCACATTAAACACCAGGTCATAAGTAAAATACATTTATTCTGGGAACGCATTTCTAAGGATATTTAAGAAAGCACAAAGCTTTCTTGTTATATATGATTACATTATCTACCTATTCAACCTTATTATAAGTCCCCAGTTAGCCCTGTGTCTTCCTGTTTATTAGTCTGTACATCAGGTCAGTTTTGTAATCATGTATGACTTACTTATGACATCTCCCCTAAATCTGTTTCTCTTCTTTCTTCCCATTGTCACTAAGCAATGTCAAATCCTAATCATCAATTTTTCAGGACCGTAAAATTACCTTACAGGTAGTATTCCTGCATTTTCCCCCAAGTCATCTTTTTTGTTTTTTTTCCAGAAATAAACTGTTAAAATAATGATTCTATCATTGATTACACTGCTAAACAAAAAATCATTAGAATAGCACAAACTGTCCTCCACTTCAACACCTCCTAACTGCGTCTCTCAAAATTCCACATACTATTTCTAGACACACCAAATGGTAAGCAAATACATAATCTAATAAATAATTTTCATACTGTAATGGCTGCATTCGAAATTCTCATTTCTTTTAATGTCCTTTCCTGAACTTCTGTCCTAGGTGTATCTACTTCATTCTTGAAAACCCTCATCACTATCTGCCATTTCAAAGGATTTGTCACTTCCCCCATCTTGATAGTACACGTGATGACATCATTGCTCAAATTTAACCTCCTCAAAAAAGCCTTTAGGAAATCACCTATGATCATATTCGTATTTTCTCTTCTCTTACCCTGCTTTGTTTTTATAGCATTGATCACTATCTCATGTTATACTTATGTTATATATTTATCTTATTTCATTTTTATTGGAGTATAGTTTATATACAATGTTGTGTTAGTTTTTGCTGTACAGAAAAGTAAATCAGTTATATATATACATATATCCACTCTTTTTTAGATTCTTTTCCCACATAGGTCATTAGAGAGTATTGAGTAGTGTTCCATGTGGTACACAGTAGGTTCTTATAAGTTATCTGTTTTATATACAGTAGTGTATATATGTCAATCCCAATCTTCGAATTTATCCCTCCTCCCCCTTTCCCCCCCCGGTAACTGTAGTTTATTTTCTACATCTGTGACTCTATTTGTGTTTTATAAATAAGTTCATTTGTATCATTTTTTTCGATTCCACATGCAAGTGATATTGTATGATATTTGTCTTTCTCAGTCTAACTTCATTTAATATGATAATCTCTAGCTCCATCCATGTTGCTGCAAGTAGCATTATTTCATTCTTTTTTATGGCTGAGTAATACTCCATTGTATATATGTACCACATGTTCTTTGTCTATTCATGCATTGATGGGCATTTAGGTGGTTCCATGACCTGGCTATTGTAAATAGTGCTGCAATGAACATTGGGTTGCTTGTGTCTTTTTGAATTATGGTTTCCTCTGGGTATATGCCCAGCAGTGAGATTGCTGGGTCATATGGTAATTCTAGTTTTAGTTTTTTAAGAAACCTCCATACTGCTCTCCATAGTGGCTGTAGCAATGTACATTCCCACCAGTAGTGCAGGAGGGTTGCCTTTTCTCCGCACCCTCTCCAGCATTTGTTGTTTGTAGATCTTTGATGGCTGTTCTGATCAGTGTGAGGTGATACCTCATTGTAGTTTTGATTTGCATTTCTCTAATAATTAGTGATGTTGAGCAACTCTTCATGGGTCTCTTGGCCATCTGTATGTCTTCTTTGGAGAAATGTCTATTTAGGTCTTCTGCCCATTTTTGGATTGGGTTGTTTGTTTTTTTAATATAGAGCTGCATGAACTGTTTATATATTTTGGAGATTAATCCTTTGTTGATTCATTTGCAAATACTTCCTCCCATTCTGAGGGTTGTCTTTTCATCTTGTTTATAGCTTCCTTTGCTGTGCAAAAGCTTTCAAGTTTCACTAGGTCCCATTTGTTCATTTTTGTTTTTATTTTCATTACTCTAGGAGGTGGATCCAAAAAGATATTGCTACGATTTATGTCATAGAGTGTTCTATGTTTTCTTCTAAGAGTTTTATAGTATCTTTCCTTACATTTAGGTCTTTAATCCATTTTGAGTTTATTTTTGTGTATGGTGTTAGGTAGTGTTCTAATTTCATTCTTTTACATATGGTTGTCCAGTTTCCCCAGTACCACTTGTTGAACAGACTGTCTTTTCTTCATTGTATACTCTTGCCTTCTTTGTCATAGATTAGGTGACTATAGGTGCGTGGGCTTATCTCTGGGCTTTCTATCCTGTTCCATTGTTCTATATTTCTGTTTTTGTACTAGACTGTTTTGATGAGTGTAGCTTTGTTGTATAGTCTGAAGTCAGGGAATCTGATTCCTCCAGATCCATTTTTCTTTCTCAAGATTGCTTTGGCTATTTTTGGTCTTTTGTGTTTCCATACAAATAGTAAAATTTTTTGTTCTAATTCTGTGAAAAGTGCCATTTGTAATTTGATAGGGATTGTATTCAATCTCTAGATTGTTTTGGGTAGTACAGTCATGTTGACAATATTGATTCTTCCAATCCAAGAACATGGTGTATCTCTCCGTGTGTGTGTCATCTTTGATTTCTTTCAGCAGTAGAGTAAGTCCCCTACATATGAACGAGTTCCATTCCAAGAGTGTATTCGTAAATTCAGTTTGTTCCTAAGTATGACAAAGTTAGCCTAGGTACCCAACTATGAAATCGGCAATATAATACTGTACTGTAATAGATTTATCATACTTTTTACACAAATAATACATAAAAAATTAACAAACACAAAACATAAAGAAAACATTTTTAATCTTACAGTATAGGACCTTGAAAAGTACAGTGGTACAGTACAACAGCTGTCATACAGGGGCTGTCATTGAGTGAACAGGCAAGAAATAAAGATACTGTACTACTGTACTTTATACAGTACTGTAAAGTACACAAAAGCACTTAAAGCACTGTAAAGTACCACTTGCAGAGGATGCACGCACATGATAATATATGCCAGACACGTGAACTAACTTATGTAATTGGACTTGCAAAGCACGTTTGCTTCTTTGAAAGTTCGCAAGTTGAGGGTTTGTATGTAGGGGACTTATTGTACCTTATTATTTTCTGAGTACAGGTCTTTTGTCTCCTTAGGTAGGTTTAATCCTAGGGTGTTTTATTCTTTTTGATGTGATGGCAAATGGGATTGTTTCCTTAATTTCACTTGCTGATCTTTTGTTGTTAGTGAATAGGAATGCAAGAGATTTCCGTGTATTAATTTTGTATCCTGCGACTTTACTAAGTTCATTGATGAGCTCAAGTAGTTTTCTGGTGGCATCTTTAGGATTCTCTATGTACAGTATCATATCATCTGTCAACAGTGACAGTTTTACTTCATCTTTTCCAATTTGGATTCCTTTTATTTCTTTTTTTTTAAAATAAATTTATTTATTTATTTTTGGCTGCGTTGAGTCTTCATTGCCATGTGCGGGCTTTCTCTAGTTGCAGCGAGTGGGGTCTACTCTTCGTTGCAGTGCATGAGCTTCTCATTGCAGTGGCTTCTCTTGTTGCAGACACAGGCTCTAGGCCCATGGGCTTCAGTAGCTGTGGCATGTGGGCTCAGTAGTTGTGGCTTATGGGCTTTAGAGCGCAGGCTCAGTAGTTGTGGTGCACGGGCTTAGGTGCTCTGCAACATGTGGGATCTTCCTGGACCAGGGATCGAACCCGTGCCCCCTGCATTGGCAGGTGGATTGTTAACCACTGCACCACTAGGGAAATACCTCTTTTATTTCATTTTCTTCTTTGATTGCCATGGCTAGGACTTCCAAAACTATATTGAATAAAAGTGGGGAGAGTGGATATCCTTGTCTTATTCCTGATCATAGGGGAAATGTTTTCAGTATTTCACCATTGAGAATGATGTTTGCTGTGGGTTTGTCATATATGTCCTTTATTGTGTTGAGGTTTGTTCCCTCTGTGCCCACTTTCTGGAGAGTGTTTTTGGTTTTTTTAATCATAAATGGATGTTGAATTTTGTCAAAAACTTTTTCTGCATCTATTGAGATCATCATATGGTTTTTATTCTTCAGTTTGTTAATGTGGTATAAAACATTGATTGATTTGTGTATAATGAGGAATCCCTGCATTCTAGGGATAAATCCCACTTGGTCATGGTGTATGATCCTTTTAATGTACTGTTGGATTCTGTTTGCTAGTATTTGTTGAGGATTTTTGCATCTGTATTCATCAGTGATATTGGCCTGTAATTTTCTTTTTTTGTGATATCTTTGTCTTATTTGGTATCAGGTTGATGGTGGTCTCATAGAATAAGCTTGGGAGTTTTCCTTCCTCTGCAGTTTTTTTGGAACAGTTTCAGAAAGGTAGGTGTTAACTCTTCTCTAAATGTTTGATAGAATTCACCTGTGAAGCCGTCTGGTCCTGGACTTTTGTTTGTTGGAAGTTTTTTAATCACAGTTTCAATTTTAGTACTTGTAATTGGTCTGTTCATATTTTCTACTTCTTCCTGGTTCTGTCTTAGAAGATTTTATCTTTCTAAGAATGTGTCCATTTCTCCCAGGTTGTCCATTTTATTGGCATAGAATTGCTTGTAGTACTCTCTTATGATGCTTCATTTTTCTGTGGTGTCAATTGTAACTTCTCCTTTCTCATTTCTAATTTTCTTGAAGAGTATGGCTGAAGGTTTATCAATTTTGTTTACCTTCTCAAAGAACCAGCTTTTAGTTTCATTGATCTCTGCTATTATTTTCTTCGTCTCTACTTCATTTATTTCAGCTCTGATCTTTATGATTTCTTTCCTTCCACTAACCTTGGGTTTTGCTTGTTCTTCTTTCTCTAGTTGCTTTACATGTAAGGTTAGGTTGTTTGTTTTAGATTTTTCTTGTTTCCTAAGGTAAGATTGTATTGCTATAAACTTCCCTTTTAGAAAAGCTTTTGCTGTGTCCCATAGGTTTTGGAATGTCATTTTCATTTGTCTCTAGATATTTTTTGATTGCCTCTTTGATTTCTTCAGTGATACATTGGTTATTAAATAGCATGTTATTTAGTCTCCCTGTGTTCGTGTGTTTTACAGTTTTTTTTTTTTCCTGTAGTTGATTTCTAATCTCTTAGCCTTGTGGTCCAAAAAGATGCTTGATATGATTTCAGTTTTCTTAAATTTACCGAGGCTTGATTCGTGGCCCAAGATGTGATCTATCCTGAAGAATGTTCCGTGTGCACTTGACAAGAAAGTGTATTCGGCTGCTTTTAGGTAGAATGTCCTAAAAATATCAGTTAAGTCAGTCTGGTCTAATGTATCATTTGAGGCTTGTGTTTCCTTATTAATTTTCTGTCTGCATTATCTGTCCTTTGGTGTAAGTGGGGTGTTAAAGTCCCCCACTATTATTGTGTTACTGTCGATTTCCCTTTTTATGGCTGTTAGCATTTGTCTTGTGTATTGAGGTGCTCGTATGTTGGGTGCATAAATATTTATAATTGTTATATCTTCTTCTAGGGTTGATCACTTGATCATTATGTAGTGTCGTTCCTTGTCACTTGTAACAGTCTTTATTTATTTATTTATTTTGCCATACGTGGGCCTCTCACTGTTGTGGCCTCTCCCATTGCGGAGCACAGGCTCTGGACACGCAGGCCCAGTGGCCATGGCTCACGGGCCCAGCCGCTCCGCAGCATGTGGGACCCTCCTGGACCATGGCACGAACCCGTGTCCCCTGCATCGGCAGGCGGACTCTCAACCACTTCGCCACCAGGGAAGCCCCAGTCTTTATTTTAAAGTCTATTTTGTCTGATATGACTATTCCAATGCCAGCTTTCTTTTGATTTCCATTTGCATGGAATATCTTTTTCCTTCCCCTCACTTTCACTCTGTATGGGTCCCTAGATCTGAAGTGGGTCTCTTGTAGACAGCGTATATACAGGTCTTGTTTCTGTATCCATTCAGCCAGTCTTTGTCTTTTGGTTGGAGCATTTAATCCATTTACCTTTAAGGTAATTATTGATATGTGTGTTCCTACTGCCATTTTTTTTAATTGCTTAGGGTTTGTTTTTGTAGGTCTTTTTTCTTCCCTTCCTCTTTCGTTCTCTTCTCTTGTGGTTTGATGACTGTCTTTAGTGTTGTTTTTGGGTTACTTTTTCTTTTTTGTGTGTGTCTATTGTAGTTTCTTGGTTTGCATTTCCCATGAGGTTTTGATATAGCAGTGTATCTGTATACAAGATTGTTTTAAGTTGCTGGTCTCTTAATTTTGAATACAATTCCTATTTCCAGCATTTATTCTCTCCTCTTCTCACGATTGCTGGTTTTGATATCACATTTGTGTGTGGATGTTTTCCTGCTTTTACTGTATTTTTACCTTTACCAGTGAGCTTTCCCATTTGTGATTTTCTTGTTTGTAGTTGTGGCCTCTTTTTTTTTCTCCCTTGCCTTGAGAAGTTCCTTTAGCTTTTGTTTTAAAGCTGGTATGGTGGTGCTGAATTTTCTTAGCTTTTTCTTGTCTGTGAAGCAAGATTTCTCCCTTGAATATGAATGAGAGCCTTTCTGGGTAGAGTATTCTTGGTTGTAGGTTTTTCGCTTTCATCACTTGAAATATATTGTGCTACTCTCTTCTGGCCTGCAGAGATTATGCTGAAAAAATCAGCTGATTACCTTATGGGGATTCCCTTATATGTTATTTGTTGCTTTTAATATTTTTTCTTTGTATTTAATATTTGTTAGTGATTACTGTGTGTCTCAGCGTGTTCTTCTTTGGGTTTATCTTGTATGGGACTCTTTGCACCTCTTGGACTTGGGTGACTATTTCCTTTCCCATGTTAGGGAAGTTTCCTACTATAACCTCTTCAAATATTTTCTCAGGCCTTTTCTCTTTCTCTTCTTCTTCCGGGCCCCCTATAATTAGAATTTTGGTGCATTTAATGTTGTCCTAGACGTCTCTGAGACTGTCCTAATTTTTTTTCATTCTTTTCTCTTTATTCTGTTCCATGACAGTGATTTCCACCATTCTATCTTGCAGTTCAGTTAACCGTTCCTCTGCCTCAGTTATTCTGCTATTGATTCCTTCTAGTGTATTTTTCATTTCAGTTATTTTATTGTTCATCTTTGTTTGTTCTTTAGTAATTCTAGGTCTTTATTAAACATTTCTTCTATCTTCTCGATCTGAGCGTCCATTCTTTTTCTGAGATTTTGAATCGTCTTTCCTATAATTACTCTGAATTCTTTTTCAGGTAGATTGCCTATCTCCTCTTCACTTGGCTGTTCTTGTAGGTTTTCATCTTGCTCCTTCTTGTGCAACATATTTCTCTGTCATCTCATTTTGTCTAACTTACAGTGTTTGTGGTCTCTTTTCTGCAGGCTGCAGGATCATAGTTCCTCTTGCTTCTGTTGTCTGCCCCTTGGTGGGTGAGGTTGGGTCAGTGACTTGTGCATGCTTCCTGTTGGGAGGTACTGGTGTCTGCACTCCGGTGGGTAGAACTGGGTCTTGTCCCTCTGGTGGGCAGGAACGTGTTAAGGGGTGTGTTTTGGGGTGTCTGTGAGGTTAGTACGACTTTAGGCAGACTTTCTGCTGATGGGTGGGGCTGTGTTCCTGTTTTGCTGGTTGTTTGGCCTGAGGCATTCCAGCACTGGAGCCTGCAGGCTGTTGAATGGGGCTGGGTTTTGGTGCCGAAGCGTCAGCCTTCAGGAGAGCTCACACCAAGTAATATTCCCTGGGGCCTCCGCTATTTGTCCCCTCACCCCCACAGTGAGCTACAGCCAACCCCCACCTCTCCAGGAGACATTTAAAGACCCCTAGGTAGATCTAGCCCAGGTTCCTATGGACGTACTGCTTTGTGCTGGGTCACAGTGGAGGTGAGACCTTGTGTGCGTCCTCCAAGAGTGGAGTCTCTGTTCCCCCAACCCTGTGGAGCTCCTGCACTCAAGCCCCACTGGCTTTCAAGGCTAAATGCCCTGGAGGTTCTTCCTCCTGATGTCAGATCCTCAGACTGTCTTGGAGGGCTATTTTTATGTGGGAATGTCCCTGTGTAGGCTGCATGGGTTTATTTTTAAATTTTTATATATTTTTTTTGGTGTGAGGGCTTTTTTTAGTGTGGATGACTGCCACCTTTTTCCTCAGTGTATGTTGGCTGTTATCCCTTTGATAGGGGGTTTGACTGTTGTTTTAGTGACCAGAGCCCACCCTTGATATTGAGCAGGGCCTCCTTTTGGCTCTGTGGTTGTCACTGCCCTGTCAGGGCCAGGTCTGTTCCCCAGTTGTTGGAGTAGAAGCCCCCAGATCTGTTTGTTAGTTGTGTTTCTGGTCTGCAGTGCGAAGATGGCAGGATTGGAGCATTGCCACTGGGAGAGAAGCCACTGAGCATTCCCCCTCTGGAGGTGTTCACCCATGAGTATGCTCTGTTGTGTCCCCTTTCACCAACTGTGCAGGCTCACAAAGTACCCTATTGTTGGCACCGCTCTTGGTCCCACCTTAACCGTGGATATGCAGTCAGTTGGTCCTGGTGATTCTCAGGCGTTGTTTTCACCAGGCCACTGGCTCAGATCCACGGAGGTCAGGTCCCAGGACTGCACTAATTGTGTGCCTGGATCTCCTCTGGGAGCTGTGGAGCAGCTCAGACTCTGGCTTGGCCCAACCCCTGAGTCTACGTGCCCACAGAGCCCACAGCTTCTAAAGCCAGACCAGTCTCAGCTGCAGGAGCACTTTTGTCCATTCGGTTGTTCCACAGGCTCTGAATTTAGGAAGCCATCAGCAGAGATGTAACTCCATGGTTCGTGCAGCTGCGAGGAGAGATTTCAGTTCCTCTTCCTTAGTCACACAGCCCCTGGGGCTCAGCTGTGGATTCAGCCCCACCTCTGCGTGTGGGCCACGCAGCGGCATCTGCTCCTGAGGCTTCCGGAGCACACAAGCCTGTCAGGTGGGAGGATGGGGGTGCAGCGATCAGGGTGCATGGGCTCCCCAGGCAAGAGGGTGCCAGGTTGGCTATCAGGATGTGTGAGCCCATCAGGCAGGAGGGAGGTGAGGTGGTGATCAGGGCAAGCGGACCGCCTAGGTGGGGAGGGGGCAGAGGAGGTGATGGCTAGGGGTGCTCAAGCTACTCCAGCAGGAGCCCTCCCTGGTGCCTGGGGAGGCAGGGGCTGGTGAATGAAGAGAGAGGCTGCAATGGCAGCCCTGCCCCTCGTGCATCACTAAACAATGGCGCTTTGCTTCTATGGCAGTACAGGCTCTCTCCACAAGCATTCCCGGTTGCAGAACTCCTAACTCCCATCCCCTCAGGCTGTCTCCTCACAGCCAGTAGCAACCCCCTCCCCAGGTCTGCTCTCCAAACCCCACGTTCCAGCACCCAGCCCCCATGTGCACCAACAGACACTCGTCTCAGACTGGGGCACACAGGGCTATGTCACAGACCATTTGTGTAGGTCTCAGTCTGTCCTGCCTGCCACAGACTGATCGCTGCATTCTCCTCTGAGCCTCCAAAGCTCCCCTTCTATCCCAGCTGATCTCCCCATTGGTGAGGGGGCTTCCCCAGATTCGGGAAGCCTTCAGCTTCCCCGCAGGTATGCAGGTTCCATCCTACTTCCTCTCCTCTTCCTTTTTACTTCCTCTTTCTTTCATCCTACCTGGTTATGTGGGGATCTTTCTTGTCCTTTTAGGTGTCTGAGGTCCTCTGCTAGTGTTCAGCCAGTGCTGTGTGAGAACTGTTCCATTGGTAGATGTGTTCTTGACGCCTTTGTGGGGTGAGGCGAGTTCCACATCCTCCTTCTCCTCTGCCATCTTGACCCTTTCTTCTTGTATAATTTAAATAGCCACCACTTGATTTGTTGCCAACTGGACCACAGTGTGTATGTATGTGTGTGCACGTATATACACAACTTTAACTTTTCCACTATTGCTTATGAAAGCTAACTCTAGAGAGGGGACCAATAGAGGGGAACAACCATCTGTAACATAGGAACAATTTGAATAAATATTTATTACACGTTAATAACCTTAAGTTCAATACAGAACTTAGTATCCATCAGTTTAGCTTTTCTTTTGACATTTGAACTATCTTTTCCCTCATCTGTGAAATAGTCATAGAAATTTTCTTAAAGTTGAGGAATTTAAAATGCTCCACCATCCCAAGCATCAATTCAGTACTTCACAATGACTTATTTTGTTCCTAACATTTTACTGACCTTGAGTTTACTACTGAAGATAAAAAGGGTAAATAAAGCGTAATTGAATAACATGAATAAGGCGGAGATGTGTAAATAATGAATAGCCTTTAGCCAATGAGGGAGAAAGACAGGGGAAACAACATGATGAGGGCAGCAAGCAGTTTATCCTAGAAGTGTTATGAGGTCCTAATATAGAAGGTAAGGAGGCATTAGAGATTAAGTTTGTAGAGTAAGCAGCTGGGAGAACATGGAAGGATTTTTTATGCCTTACAAAACACCTTGGACTTTCTCCTGTATGCAATACAGAGATACAGAAAAAATTAAGTGTCAAATCTATATAGACAGATTTATTTTAGTCAGATCATGCTGGCAGATTTTCCAAATTTGAAGAGTTTCAAAAAGGAAACAAGGACACCAGTTGTTTCCGTGAAGAGCAATAAAGTTTTGATATAGTGTTGAAAGGGGGAAGAATATAGAAAATCATTCACCAACCTGAACCCCACCTATTGGTCCAGCATGGAGATTTGTCCATCAGATATGATGAAAGTACAAGGGTGTAAGGAAACTAAGATTGTAGGTATAGAATAGGTTTTTCTTCTTCAGGACCCCTGATCACCATATACTCTGTATATAACATCTACATGAAACTCATAATTTCCCAGGCCCACCACGGAATTTTAACTCAGAATGCTACTGCTAATGTGCCCCTTTCTGCTGAGAATACCTTCGCACTACCACACACTTTTTAGCTACACCTTCATCCACTTGTCAAGCTTATATTCATCCTTCAATCTTACTTTGGGTCTTTAACATTTACCTCTTATGGTAGGCCTGCTTTGTCACTCCAATGTAATTAATCCATTGTCCTACAGTGATATATTAGTCTGACATTGTATACAAAGTTGAATAGGTAACCAATAAATGTTGTTGAATTACCAACTTTCCCAATTTATATTAATTATATATGATTAAAGGAAGCATTGAGAAGGAAACTTGGTTACACATAATTTTATTACTTTCTTAGCCTGACTGGTCTATACCTGAAAATTTATCCCAAAAAATTTTTTTTTAAAGAAAGAAGAGTTGTGTTTTTGTTTTACAAGGGGAAGAATATCTTGAGAGCCCTCATCATTTGACAAGTGATAGGTCACAAGAAAGCATTTAAGACATTTATAGAAATAGCATCTTCACCAAAATGATACTTAAAGAAACCAGTAGTACCCAAACTAGAACAACAACAGCATTTTAACTATGCTTGTTATCATTTATTCTACGTTAATAGGAAGCTAATACCTATGTAAAGTATCATTATGCCTACTTTATACAAAGTAAGAGGCACAATGTGACAAAGACTTGTTCACCTACATTTCTTTTATTGCTCTTCCTTTAATATTATAACTCCTGGTTTCTAGCTGGGCACAAATCCCCATTCCCGACTCCGGTTAGGCTCTTCCCAGCCTACCTAGTTATAGTTTTGACTAAGCAATGAAATTCTGACCAACGCAATGTGAGCAGACATGAGTATTTTCCAGCCCTGCCCTTCAAATATATGCATTTTGAGTGTCTTCTGTGTTTCTTTTTCCTGCTGACTGGCAAAGTGAGAGGTGAATGGATGCAGAGATAAAATCAACATACAGAAGATGGCAGTCATTTTGCCAGTCCTGGAATGTTTACCTCAGGACTGCTACATGAGAGAAAACTGAATCTAGCTGGTTTAAACTCCTATGTTTATGGATCTCAATGTTACAAAAGCTTTTTATAAATCAATGCCAACAAAACAGAGAAAATTGTTGTAAAGAAACACTCTCTTTCCACATGCATTGCAGCTATTCAGAGAGTAGTCACATGATCAGAAATTTTGGCTGCCAATCTAATGCTTAGGCTACTAAAAACACAGTATTTCTACAGTGAAGTTCTAGTTTTAAAAATGCATCTATTCTTTCAGTGAATACTCATTAAATAACTTATGTATTATTTACTGAGCCAATCAAGTAATTATAGGGAGTACGCTTCTACTTTAACAAATTAGGTTAGTTTGGAATTATATTGTAAAAATTGATTTGGGCAGAGGGATTGTTTTTCTGTTAACGATCATTGCCTAGTATATTTTGGACCCGGTATTTGAGAGACAAAATGATGTACAAATGTGTCATTGAGAAGGACCTGTCTCATTCAGCCTTTTGTATCATATCCTCTTGCTTCTCCTAATTAGTGGAATATTTTATACGTGTGTGTGTGTGTGTGTGTGTGTGTGTGTGTGTGTGTATTGTTGTTTGTTTATAGATGTTATTGAAATAATAGGACTCAGAGCAGGTGGGGAAGAATGAGTGGATTAAGGGAGTTAAGAATGGATAAGAGCTTACCAGAATTTAACAGGCAGGATTCATGGATTGGCAGCCATATCATCACTCCCAGACACACTCAATTTCAAGTTATCAACACTGGCTGAAGGTAGGAAATTGTAAAATTAGATGACATGAAATAAAAATCTAATCTTGGAAGTGCTTTTCATTTAACAAAATTAACCTTCTTTTTAATAAAATTTTACATCAAAAAGTTATTTTCATATATCAGGTCAAAGAGGGTAGCTAAAATTTAACAAGCTATCATAATTCTAATAGAATATGAATAGTTAGGAATATTGTTACCAGTCTTGGCTTCAAATAATAGCTTATAAATACAATTTTATACATATATTTAAAATTAATAAACTTATACTGAGCTATATTTAAGGCATTGTAGGGAGAGAGAAAGTTGAAAAGACATGCCTCTCTTCTGCTGTGGATGGCAAATGATTGGAAGAAAGTAACAAGTATACAAACTTGACAAACTGATGAGTGCTGTTGTTTAATGGAAAAAATGATCTTTCCTTTAACTGACAAATTATGCATCTCAGCATTACATTCTCAGAGGAATATATGAATTTCCTTAACAGAGAAATTAAAAACTAAAATCTAGACTACATTTTTCTAAGATACAATAGGTCTCCTAACAATATTTTTCAGAAGAAATCACAGCACAGTGAATTTAGAAATAAAATATGTACAGTCTACTAGAACATTGAGAGCCAGTCTAGGGAAATTTAAAAGTTTTCTTTTAATGGAATAAATGCTTAAGGTTAAAATCAAAATAGTTATTTTAAAGCAAGTTTGAGGAAATTCTGGAAATACATCACTGCACAACTAGGTTGATCATAAAAAATACCATTTTTTACATGCTCAGATGCACCTTAAAATGACTCAGTGGGTTGCAGAACCTAACACGTTTTCTTCCCAATTATTTTTGAAGGGTTCCTGACAGATGTTTTCTTTAAGAAAGAATGACAGACTGTCTTTTTTATTTTGTTTCTATGAGACTCTTATTTTTATCCTGTCATAAGAGGCAAATGGTGGGTCTTTGATTTGGGTAAGTTTTGTAACAGAGGCTTAATTTGCACAATTTATGAGACAGCTTTCTTTAATCTGTCAAGGAGTGTGGGTTCCATGCTATTTCTATAAAAGATGTAGATTTAGTTATATATGTTAATGAATTCTATCTTGACAGTCTTAGAATGGTGTCAACCATTGCTGGAGCAGAAACTGTATATGATTTTGAAAGCCTTAGAAAACTCCTCAAGTATAAAAATTTTCCACCTAAATATTTTTGTCATGTAATGTTAAAATTTAACTATGAATAAAAATTAACAAACAAGTTAGATCAAATACTGCTACTATATGAAAATGGACATGTTATGTTAGAATATCTTTAGATTTGAAATGTAAAAGTTTGTTCTTCAATACTAAAAATATTATTCAAATGGTAACATAAAATACTCTTTTATAGTTTTGGAAACAGTTAATAAAATTTTGAAAATATGTATTCTAAACAGACATCTTATAGCTCTGCTTATAAAACATCCATTTTTGTCTGAATGTTTAAACTGACTGATGTCTGTCTAAATTACATAAGGCATGTGTTAAAATTATTAATTTGTTAAATTGCACACTGAATACTTCAAACCATTTGATTCTTTTAAACTCCTTTTAGTAGTTATCTAAAACACAATATTGTCTCTTTGAAATTGTAATCATTTATTTTCTAATAAGTTTTATTCTTAACACTGATTTTTTACTTATTCTGATGAAAATTGTTGTTCAAGGTCCCTTCACTGCCTGGACTACTAAGCACATTCACTTCTGACAAATCATTTAAATGCCTTGCAAAATCTGATATGGTGGGCAGGAAAAAAACCAAAACAAAAAACTGTTGAAGAAAAGTTCTTTCAACATGGTACTTAACTTTGATAGTCATTATAGCACTTGTTCATTCATTCAAACAAACAAAAAACATGGAGAATTTAGATGAGACTGTGACATTTCCTACATCTTGCTAGTTATTGATTTGCCAAAATTATAGTTAAGCCAGACCTCATATGTACTAAATATACATACTCTCCCAGTATTTACCTAAATAAAGTAACTTATTCTGAAGGAAAAATGCTATTGAATATTTCTTTTAAAATATGTGGTTGAATTTCAGTTACTGCTGCTCACTCCCTCAGGCAATACCAAGGAGACATTATTAAAGGTAATGATTATTAAATGATAACTATATTGATTCTAAAGCCCTGAACAATGGGTAATTTCAGTCTTGAATACAAACCCCATGTTTCTCTGACTGAGCTTCACCCAACCAAATATTCCTTCATGTAACAGCTAGAAGGGAATGGCCAGCAATTAACAGATGTCACTGTTCTGATGCACTACCTTCTGGCAGAAGATAAAGACATAACTATTTGGAAAGTGATGTAGATGGCGGTGATAATGGTAAAGATTAAATTTTTTTCACATATTTATCATGTGGGCACACAAAATAGCATCATAAACAAATCTTTTGAAAATTTAAGCATTCATAGCTTATCTAATAGGTTTCAAACCTTATAGAAAATAGAAACTTGACTACATGTTTGACAAAAGGAAATAAATGGCCATTGAGGACTTGAGGCCGAGCTGTCAGGGTCCCAGTTAATTTTTAATTTATTTGCTACAATAAGGTTTTGTTTTAATTCATCACAAATATGAATATTTTAACAAATAGAGTAGAATCTCAAAAGTGAATTTACCAGTCATAAAGTTCTTTTAAAAGTAATCTCATATGTATGAATAGTTTTTAAAATGCTGAAATATACTGATATTATCTATAGACTGTGCTTTTTCAATTGAGGCATTAGTTCTTCTGCACTCCCCTTCCTATCTTCTGTCCTCTCCCTGTTGCTAGATGCACAAGTGCACAATAATTTTTACACTACTATGACTACGTGAACATTGTGCAGAGTTAAATCCACTGATACATGGATTACAACTCTTTTGCAAAACATTTGTTTTTTTCCTGGATTTAATCATTGCCACAATTGTTATTTGCTTAGTTTTCTAATTATTCCAAGTGTTTTTGCAGATGCGTAACATACTGATCACTAATTTTTTGAAATGCTCAAACATCTTTTCAGGCACTCAAAAGTTCTACCAATTTTTCTTCAAAATTCTCTCTCTCATCCGAAAACAGATTACACTTTCTTCTCAAGTGTGCATAGAACATTTTCCAGGATAGATCACATCTTGGGTCACAAATCACGCCTCAGTAAATTTAAGAAAATTGAAATCATATCAAGCATCTTTTCTGACCACAACGCTTTGAGGTTAGAAATAAGTTACAGGGAAAAAAACGTAAAAAACACAAACACATGGAGGCTAAACAATACGTTACTAAATAACCAAGAGATCACTGAAGAAATCAAAGAGGAAATCAAAAAATACCTAGAGACAAATGACAATGAAAACACGATGATCCAAAACCTACGGGATTCAGCAAAAGCAGTTCTAAGAGGGAAGTTTATAGCTATACAAGCCTACCTCAAGAAACAAGAAAAATCTCAAATAAACAATCTAACCTTACACCTAAAGAACTAGAGAAAGAAGAACACACAAAACCCAAAGTTAGCAGAAGGAAAGAAATCATAAAGATCAGAGCAGAAATAAATGAACTAGAAACAAAGAAAACAATAGCAAAGATCAATAAAACTAAAAGCTGGTTCTTTGAGAAGATAAACAAAATTGAAAAACCAATAGCCAGACTCATCAAGAAAAAGAGAGGACTCAAATCAATAAATTTAGAAAAGGAAAAGAAGTTACAACAGACACCACAGAAATACAAAGCATCCTAAGAGACTACTACAAGCAACTCTACGCCAATAAAATGGACAACCTGGAAGAAAAGGACAAATTCTTACAAAGGTATTACCTTCCAAGACTGAACCAGGAAGAAATAGAAAATATGAACAGACCAATCACAAGCACTGAAATTGAAACTGTGATTAAAAATCTTCCAACAAACAAAAGTCCAGGACCAGATGGCTTCACAGGTGAATTCTGTCAAACATTTAGAGAAGAGCTAACACCCATCCTTCTCACACTCTTCCAAAAAATTTCAGAGGAAGGAACACTCCCAAACTCATTCTCTGAGGCCACCATCTCCCTGATACCAAAACCAAACAAAGATACTACAAAAAGGAAAATTACAAACCAATATCACTGATGAATATAGACGCAAAAGTCCTCAACAAAATACTAGGAAACAGAATCCAACAACACATTAAAAGGATCATACACCATGATCAAGTGGGATTTATCCTAAGGATGCAAGGAATCTTCAATATACGCAAATCAATCAATGTGATACACCATATTAACAAATTGAAGAAGAAAAACCATATGGTCATCTCAATAGATACAGAAAAAGCTTTTGACAAAATTCAACACCCATTTATGATAAAAACTCTCCAGAAAGTTGGCATAGAGGGAACCTACCTCAACATAATGAAGGCCATATACGACAAACCCACAGTAAACATCATTCTCAGTGGTGAAAAACTGAAAGTATTTCCTCTAAGATCAGGAACAAGGCAAGGATGTCCACTCTCACCACTATTATTCAACATAGATTTGGAAGTCCTAGCCATGGCAATCAGAGAAGAAAAAGAAATAAAAGTAATCCCAATTGGAAAAGAAGTAAAACTGTCACTGTTTGCAGATGACGTGAGACATAGAGAATCCTAAAGATGCTACCAGAAAACTACTAGAGCTAATCAGTGAACTTGGTAAAGTAGCAGGATATAAAATTGATGCACAGAAATCTCTTGCATTCCTATATACTAATGATGAAAAATCTGAAAGAGAAATTAAGGAAACACTCCCATTTACCACTGCAACAAAAAGAATAAAATACCTAAGAATAAACCTACCTAGGGAGACAAAAGACCTGTATGCAGAAAACTATAATACACTGATGAAAGAAATTAAAGGTTATACAAACAGATGGAGAGATATACCATGTTCTTGGATTGGAAGAATCAACATTCTGAAAATGACTGTATTACCCAGAACAATCTACAGATTCAGTGCAATCCCTATCAAACTACCAATGGCATTTTTCACAGAACTAGAACAAAGAATTTCACAATTTGTATGGGAACACAAAAGACCCCGAATAGCCAAAGCAATCTTGAGAAAGAAAAACGGAGCTGGAGGAATCAGGCTCCCGGACTTCAGACTATACTACAAAGCTACAGTAATCAAGACAGTGTGGAACTGGCAGAAAAACAGAAATATAGATCAATGTCACAGGGTAGAAAGCCCAGAGAGAAACCCACACACATATGGTCACCTTATTTTTGATAAAGGAGGCAAGAATATACAATGGAGAAAAGACAACCGCTTCAATAAGTGGTGCTGGGAAAATTGGACAGCTACATGTAAAAGAATGAAATTAGAACACTCCCTAATACCATACACAAAAATAAACTCAAAATGGATTAAAGACCTAAATGTAAGGCCAGACACTATAAAACTCTTAGAGAAAAACATAGGCAGAACACTCTATGACATAAATCACAGCATGGTCCTTTTTGACCCACCTCCTAGAGAAATGGAAATAAAAACAAAAATAAACCAATGGGACCTTATGAAATTTAATAGCTTTTGCACAGCAAAGGAAACCATAAACAAGATGAAAAGACATCCCTCAGAATGGGAGAAAATATTAGCAAATGAAGCAAATGACAAAAGATTTATCTCCAAAATTTAGAAGCAGCTCATGCAGCTCAATATCAAAAAAATGAACAATCCAAAATTGGGCAGAAGACCTAAACAGACACTTCTCCAAAGAAGATATACAGATTTCCAACAAACACATGAAAAGATGCTCAACATCACTAATCATTAGAGGAATGCAAATCAAAACTACGATGAAATGTCACCTCACACCAGTCAGAATGGCCATCATCAAAAAATCTACAAACAATAAATGCTGGTGAGGGTGTGGAGAAAAGAGGACCCTCTTGCACTGTTGGTGGGAATGTAAATTGATACAGCCACTATGGGGAACAGTATGGAGGTTCCTTAAAAAACTAAAACTAGAACTACCATATGACCCAGCAATCCCACTACTGGGCTTATACCCTGAGAAAACCATAATTCGAAAAGAGTCAAGTACCACAATATTCATTGCAGTTTTATTTACAATAACCAGGACAGGGAAGCAATCTAAGTGTCCATCGACAGATGAATGGATAAAGAAGATGTGGCACATATATACAATGGAATATTACTCAGCCATAAAAAGAAACGAAACTGAGTTATTTGTAGAGAGGTGGATTGACCTAGAGTCTGTCATACAGAGTGAAGTAAGTCAGAAAGAGAAAAACAAATACTGTATACTAACACATATATATGGAATCTAAAAAAAAAAAAAAGTTCTGAAGAACCTAGGGGCAGGACAGGAATAAATACGCAGGCGTAGAGAATGGACTTGAGGACACGGGGAGGGGAAAGGGTAAGCTGGGATGAAGTGAGAGAGTGGCATGGACATATACACACTACCATAATGTAAAATAGATAGCTAGTGGCAAGCAGCCGCTTAGCACAGGGAGATCAGCTCGGTGCTTTGTGACCAGTTAGAGGGGTGGGATAGGGAGGGTGGGAAGGAGACGCAAGAGCGAGGGGATATGGGGATATATGTATACATATAGCTGATTCGCTTTGTTTTACAGCGGAAACTAACACAATATTGTAAAACAAATATACTCCAATACAGATGTTAAAAAAAGAAATACCCCCTTTCTGATGCCTGTTATTTGTCTGCTTGTCCTTGTTGCAAAACCTCTCGATAGAGTTATACATATACATTATTCCTACTGTGACATATCTTTCTCTATTAATCTACTATCATCCCTGAATACATCTTTGTCAGGATTACTAATCCCCAATACTGACAAAATCTAAGACTAGTTCTGAGTCCTCATTTTACTGACAGCAGGACAGCATTCCAATTTGTTCAGTTTCTCTTTCATGAAATCTCTTTTCTTTATTGGCTGCATCACTTTTGTTTTGTATATGGAAAGGAAATTAGTCAAGCTATCTATCCATCCATCTCACTAGATGATGGGCAGGAATGAAGCAGAGACACATTTATTTAGAAGGTCACTGTGGAGTCAGTGGTGGTGCATATAACACCGTCTTGGATATGCTGGCACATCTTGCTGGTATGAAGCAGCAGCTGTGCTGCAGTCCCGCTTCCACCCAAGATTCCGTTCCAAGATGGCAGGGAATGCCATCTTCCAGCTTCTCTAATTCCTGGGTCAGTTGCCTTCACCCTCCAATGGCTTCCGTTACAGCCCTAATGGCCACCATGACCTTTACCACTCCAAGTGGTATTGTCCCTATTGTCTCTGATTGTGTAACTTATCCGACTTTAACTTTTTCACTCCATCCAAGTCATACTGATTTTTCTCTTCCTCAGCTGAGGAAATTTCCACCTGCTATTCCTTCTGCTTAGATTGATGTCTCAGATCTCTACATGGCTCCATTATTTCACTCATTACGTTCAAGGTTTTGCTCCAAATGAAGCCATTTCTCTGATATTTCTACCTAAAATAGACACCCACCCGTTTCTCTGTCGTTTACTACATGCACACACACACACACACACCACACACATATACACACAGGCAAATACACCTGTGTGTGTATTTATTATCCACCCTCTTGATCTAGGACAGGGATCAGCAAACTAAAGTACATTGGGCAAATTGCAGCAAAGCCTTTACATTTTTATTTAAATGGTTAGAAAGGATGGAGGAAGAAAAGGAGGAGGAGGAGGAAGAGGAGGGGAAGTAGAAATGTGACAGAGCCCTCATGTGGCTCACAAAGCCGAAGATATTTACAAGCTATAGACAAAGTTTGTCTGCATAAGTTTGTGTATAAATTCCTTAAAGACAGTGACCAGGGGGCTTCCCTGGTGGCGCAGTGGTTGAGAGTCCGCCTGCCGACGCAGGGGACACCGGTTCGTGCCCCGGTCCAGGAAGATCCCACATGCCGTGGAGCGGCTGGGCCCGTGAGCCATGGCCGCTGAGCCTGCGCATCCGGAGCCTGTGCTCTGCAACAGGAGAGGCCACAGCAGTGAGAGGCCCGTGTACTGCAAAAAAAAAAAAAAGAGACAGTGACCAGACCGCACCTTCCACACAGGAGGGCTTGCCAGTTATTTATTAACAATTCTAAAAGTATTGAAAACAATTTCATATAGAACATGAGACTTATACTGAACCTTCAGAAAGGCATATTGCTTATATAAGTTAAAAAACTGCAAGACACTGTGGCATTTCTTGGAATGAGAATAATGTGAAGTCACTGAAATATACAACCCACAGAACTTAGGAGGGTGTCCCAGTCACATTTTTGGTAGCCAAAAACACATTTTGTAAATTGGTATATATTTCTATGAAATATTCATGTAGTTTCATTTGTCTCTTGCCTTCACTTAACTAAGTCTCTTTCCTTAGCCCAAAGCTTTCATCTGCCTGTGGTAGAGGTAGGGGCAGATATTTTGCAATTAATCTAGAAAAATTGTAAGAACTAACTGTAAATTAAAATTTAGATCCTGAGAGTAAAAATAGGATTCTGTAGCAAGTAAATAATTCTAAAACTAGAAACTATTAAAAGGCAAAATATATGTTGATTTTCTGTAGATATTATTTAAAATATTAATTTGGAAAGTAAATAAAAAAGAGGTCTGCCCTTTCTAGATTGAGGGATTGTTTTGGTAAATTAGGGAAACATAAAAAGGAAGAGAGAGAGAGGGAGAAAAAAGGCTTAAAATTGTTTTTCCTGCCCTCTGGGCCATCGGGTTCATGCAGTGAGGAAGAAGGACATAATAGTCTAGACAGATCTGATGACGTTGAAGTATCTTTCTGGCAGAGATTCAGATGTTGACATTGCTTATAAATGGTATGATAATGGTGTACAGCCAGTAGCTATAGCTAAACAGATATATCTGTAGCAATTTCTGAATCCACATGGCCTGCATGTTAGCACAGGTAGAACTCCAAACATTGGTACTTGGGTACCTATATCAATTCTGGGGCTGTGGGCTCCATGGGCACCCATGTATAACACCATATACACAGGTATGACCAGTCTCACAGGTCAGAGACCAGGCAAATTTAGCAACCAGTAGGAAAGTTCAGTAAAGAGCCTTTGTTTTTTGTTTAATTTTTAGTATAAGCTTTTATTTTACTTTTAATTTTTATTGGAGTATAGTTGATTTACAATGTTGTGTTATTTTCAGGTGTACAGAAAAGTGAATCAGTTACACATATACATATATCCACTATTTTTTTTTTTTTTAGATTCTTTTCCCATATAGACCATTACAGAGTAAAGTTCCCTGTTCTATACAGCAGGTTCTTATTAGTTACCTATTTTATATAGTAATGTGTATATGTCAATCACAGTCTCCCAATTTACCACCCCCCTTCCCCTGGTAACCATATTTGTTTTCTACATCCATGACTCTACTTCTGTTTTGTAAATAACTTCATTTCTACCCTATTTTTTAGATTCCACATATAAGCGATATCATATGATATTTGTCTTTCTCTGTCTGACTTACTTCACTCAGTATGACAATCTCTAAGTCCATCCACGTTGCTGTAAATGACATTATTTTGTTCTCTTTTATGGCTGGGTAATATTCCATTGTATATATGTACCACATCTTCTTTATCCATTCCTCTGTTGATGAACATTTAGGTTGCTTCCATGTCCTGGCTCTTGTAAATAGTGCTGCAGTGAACATTGGGGTGCATGTATCTTTTCTCATTATGGTTTATTCCAGGTATATGCCTAGGAGTGGGATTTCTGGTTAATGTGGTAGTTTCTATTTTTAGTTTTTTAAGGAACCTCCATACTGTTCTCCACAGTGGCTGTATCAATTTACATTCCCACCAACAGTGTAGGAGGCTTCCCTTTTCTCCATACCCTCTCCAACATTTATTGTTTGTAGATTTTTTGATGACAGCCATTCTGACTGGTGTGAGGTGACACCTCATTGTAGCTTTGATTTGCATTTCTCTAATAATTAGTGATGTTGAGCATCTTTTCATGTGCTTTTTGTCCATTTGTATGTCTTCTTTGGAGAAATGTCTATTGAGATCTTCTGCCCATTTTTTTTTTTTTTTTTTTTTTTTTTTTTTTTTTTTTTTTTT